>NC_132900.1:29848720-29891220 GCF_030463535.1 Salminus brasiliensis
GACAGTTCTCTGAAACTCTGGCTGAAGTTGCGACAGTTCTACACTCTATGTCCAAAAACTTGTGTCACGGAATGCAATCAAATCCTCACACCTATGCTCCTTCAAAATCTAGTGGAAAGCCTTCCTCTCTGGACAGTAGAGACAGCTACTCCAACAAAAGCAAGATTAGCAAGAAGACAGAATGAATGAGCAGGTGTCCAAATACTTTTGTCCAGTGAGATATATATATAAATATATATGTATATGTATATATTTGACGGGTCTGAACTCACCTCCAGTCGATCTGTCCTCATGAGCTTCTGTGCAGCGGCGGCAGCTGCGGCCGGCACGGGGACGTTGGGGCTGCTGGTCACTAGTACAGGGGCGCTGGGGAGGATTTCGGTGGGCACCAGACCCGGAGACACGGGGCCCAGATACGGGTTGAACGCTGCCGCGGCCGCCGCCGTGGCGTTGGTAGCCAAGCTTGGTGTGACGGAGAACATGGGCTGCAAATACACACAACAAGAAAAGAGTCTGAGATTCAAGAACGTGTTCCTGCAGGCAGAATAAGGAGAACATCAGCAGAACATTGCTGGCCACTTTATTGGAAATGCCTGGTCAGTGGACAGTGAATGGGACTACATGGCAGGTGTTTCCAATAAAGTGGCCAGACTGTAGAATGTATTGGATTATGTGTAATACAGTTGAATACATTCAGTGTATCTGACCATGGTTCTACAGGTCCATGTCCAAACACATGTTCCACTTGCTTGTTCTGATATATAGTCAAAAGTTAGGACACCCCATGATGACCTTAGGAACACCCCCCCATTTTTCCAAGTAGCCTAGAAGTCTAGAAAAGTCAGAATCAGGAGCAGAACATCGGCTGCAGATCAGAACCTGGGTAGGGAGGATTCTGGAGGAGCCTGTCTCATGTCACCATGGAAGATCCCCATGGCCAGACCCAAAGGGCTCTCTGGGGCCTTCAGAAAGAAGTCTGGGAGTCTGGGAAGAGGTTTTAAAAAAAAGATGTTCCAACGTCCACCAAATCATAAACAACATGACCCTATTGGCACCATGCGTAATTCCAGGCGTGGGCTGGAGGGGTATAAAGTCCCCCAGCTTTGAGCTGTGGGGCAGTGGAACTATGAGGGAGCTGGGGAGTTGTCCTCACAGCAATGCCCTAGTAGAAAGCCTTCTTCTTCCCTGGACAGCAGAGACAGTAGTTACTCTTTTAAACAATAAACGAGCAGGTGTCCCAATACTTTTGTCAATTTAATACATGTTAAAATACAATTCCTATTTTTTCCCCCCACATGACTCTATATTGTGCAAATACCTTATGGCCGAGGCTCAGTGCGGCTCAGTGCGGCTCAGTGCGTGGGTGCAGAGTTTGGGTGATGGAGTGCAAAAAGAGCAGAGCTGGGTGAGCGCTGGGTTAGAGAACACGGTATACTGGAGTGTAGGGTAATGTCGTGTTGCTGTAGGCACAGAGAGAAAGGCTGCACTTTGACCCGCCTCGCCGCAGCTCAGAGCAAGCGTTTCTAATATAAAACCCCTAATCTAAAACAAGACCGCTGTTTAATATGAACGCTACCTCCAGCACTTGAATATCATTTGCCGGGGCTGACGCATTAGCGCTATAGCCTAGCCTCCTGTGCTTTAGAGAGAGAGAGAGACGTACATAGCTAATAACCTTAATTAGCTTCTTTCATCAAAGGGACCATAAAGCCGTTTTGGTGGAATGAGGTGGGCGTGTCCCATGCCTCAGAACACACACTGCAGGTCTGCAGTCTTTACATTGTGACAAATTTGCTGTTTTTTGTTTGATGGCGCAGATATGTACACAGTGGACAAAAGTATTGGGACACCTGCTCGCTTACTGTTTGTTCCCCAATGAAGGGTTGATAGAAAAAGTTGAGTAACTGTCTCTACTGTCCAGGAAAGAAGGCTTTTTCAACTAGATTTTGGAGAAGCATTGCTGTGAGGATTTGATTGCATTCAGCACCAAGAGCGTTGGATAACTATTGGATGGAGCACCCCCATCCATCATTCCAGAGAACACAGTTGCACTGCCCAACAGCTCAACACACACTCGACCAAAACACACCAATACCAACCAAATACTAATACCTGCTCTGTGGTGGTCAGTCCTGCGGGGCCCTGACCACACCATTGAAGAACAGGGTGAAAGGAGACTAATAGAGGATGATAGAATGGACAAGGAGGTGGTATTAATGTTTTGGCTGATTAGTGTATTTACCCATTATATACCAGGTACTTACAGTACATAGTAAATAAAGTCCTGCTCTGCTGTATATAGTGAACAGTGTAAGACTGTAGCTCATTGCCTGAATTTGGGGAACTCCTCCTCTGGGCCACATCACATTTGCAGAATTGCAGACTACAAGGTGATGAGTGAGGTACTTGAATCAAAGGGAAGGAAGGTTGGAGAGGTTGCTGATGACATAATAGCATGCTTTGTTCGAGAGCAGAATTACAAATACGGAACTGCGATTCTGGGAAATGCACTAGACTAAACCGCTTACGGAAACGGACCGGAATCCCTAATAGGGGACAAATAAAGGTTCTACAAAGGGTTCTTCGGGCCCTGCCACAGAAGAAGCGCTTTCCAGTTTTCACGCCAAAGTTCCTGTTTTAAAGATACTAGGTTTTTGCACAACACACACAGACAACATACACTATCTGGACAAAAGTATTGGGACGTCTGCTCATTTATTGTTCCTTCACTCCCAACTCCACATCATAACCCATCTCAAAAGTATGGGATGGAGCGTCTGGGGGGGTGGCGAGGTCAAATCCCCAGCCAATGGTGCTTCGACATTAGCGTCGAAGAGAGAGCACCATCGGTTGTGCTTCCTCTGGGTGAATAGATGGCGCTCTTTCTCCCCTCATCACTCTAAAAGTGATGTTGGCCAGCACAGGCGCCAGGCTAGCTGGTGTGGTGGAGCTGGAGACCTGGGTGGAGCACCATCATCATTCTAGAGAATCCACTGCTCTACAGCTTGATGCAGCTGGGGGGGCTTTACACCCCTCTAGCCCACGCTTGACATTAGATGCCAATGATGCCAATAGGTTCATGATGCTTATCTGCTTCAGAAAGTCCTATTCTATTGGCAGTACTTCTCTTCAGGAGCTAAGCAAGCTGTGTGTGCATTTGCACGTCTGTGTCAGCAATGGGTGCAACTTAAAGCAGCTGAATGCATTCATTAAAAGGGGTGTCCACAAACATTTGGACATGTTGCGTCTACTGTGGTCGTCTGGTCGTCTCCTTTCTGAGGATGGACAGGGATTTGTATTAGAGATGCAAGGCTGTTACCCACCAGCTTCGGCCAAACGGGCTCTGTAATCCAGGACATCTCTGAGATGGGGAATTAGCGGGGCCTAATTAGATCACCTTCAGCTGATCACCACGCATGAAATTAAATCCAGCCTCGCCACATCAAAGACAGGCACGGAAATACAGAGGGGACGCGAGAGAGGGCCGGGTGGCGTAGGGCTGGAAGAAAGGGAGAGGTGAGACGACTATCCCATCCTTTTTCATCTCTCCGTGCCTTTGTGCTCGTCCTCTTCTTCTCTTTAATGCCGATGCCTCTCTGCGCCTGCCTCACCCTTCCTCTATTCACTCTCTGCGGGTGGTGCGAACTGAAGAAATACCCCCTGCCTCCGCCTCTCTGTTGCTGGGACATCTATAGCCTCCCAAGCAACCCCTCCCATCCGAGGCCTTTATTGTTGCCTACGTCTATCGGCGTATATCTACCTGATAAGAACCGAAGCGGCCCAACCGCAGCTTCTCTCGAGACTATGGGACTAAGGGACGCTATATGGACAAAAGTATTGGGACGCCTGCTCACTCATTCACTCTTTCTTCTGAAATGAAGGGAGTTATCTTGCTTTTCCTGGAGTGTCTGTCTCTACTGTCCAGGGAAGAAGGCTTTCTCCAGCATTTTGGAAGAGCATTGTGGTGTGGAATTGATTGTATTCAGCAACAAAAGCGCTACTGAGGTCAAGAAGTTTGGGAGATCACCACCCCACCTCATTTTGAACCTCATGTCTCTACCCAAACGTATTGGATCCAGCATTCCAGAGAACACAGTTCCCCTGCTCCACAGCTCAACACACCCTAAAAAACACCAATACCAACCAAATACTAATACCTGCTCTGCGGTGGTCAGTCCTGTGGGGTCCTGACCACACCATTGAAGGACATGGTGAAAGGAGGCTAACGTAAGGCTAAAGTAGAGCAGAGAAACTGATGGCCTAGCGCTCAGCTCATAGTACAGTGGACAGTGATTCTGGAAACAAGGAGGTGGTGTTAATGTACGGGGGGCCCTGCCAGGAGTTTTTGGGCCCCATGAAAAGATATTGCACTGGGCCCTTCAACTCTTAACTATCTATAAAAGTTAATACATTTATTAGGGTCAATTGTAGGCCCTTAGAATTGCCCTAACCTATCCCTGTTATACAGCGTCTCTAGTCAGACCATTACACCCCTATTATTGAGGTCTGATGTTGAGTGATGATGATGATGACGACGATGAAGAAGAAGAGCCAAAAGTAAACCGTAATGCTGAAAAGGACGATAACCAGGCGGACTGTCATCATCACGACTTATTCTGGTAGCGTGTCCTTGGTGGAATTGCTTGTTTTTTGCTTGTACGTTTTTGTCCTTGCTGCACATTTCTAACACATTCCTGGCTGCTCTCGTCCCTGAACCTGGACACCCATGCTCTTTAGAAAACGATGGCCAGTTTGTTTTTCGTAGAGAGAGAAAGAGAGACAGTGAGGGAGGGAGGAAGGGAGGGAGGGAAGCACTGCATACTCTGTGCCTAATAGCCTGTCAAATAAAGTATGCACATACAAAATATCCTCCCACACAGTAAACCTAGCTAACACGCTCTTAAGCAGCGATGCAAAGCCTGGACGCTATTTTCTTCTGGACATGGACGCTTTCCAACAGGCCCTACCTCTCATTCGTCTTGCTCTCACAAGTTACTGTCCAGGAAGCTCTCTTCTTCATTGCAGTGAAGAACGAATGAATGAATGAAGTCAAAAACTGGTAAAAGGTCCAGTTTATATGTGATACACTGTGTGGACAAAAGTATTGGGACACCTGCTCATTCATTGGTATCCTGCTTTTGTTGAAGTAACTGTCTCTACAGCCCAGGGATGAAGGCTTTTGACTAGTTTTTGGAGGAGCATTGCTCTGAGGATTTGATTCCCGTCAGCTGCAAGAGCACTGTTAGGGAGGTCAGGATGTTAATCGGAATGATCACCACCCCCACCTCATCCCCCAACTCGCCAACTCATCCCAAAAGTACTGGATGGAGCTCCGCCATCCATCATTCCAGAGAACACAGTTCTACCACTGCTCCACAGCTCAATGTTAGGGGGGCTTTATACCCCTCTAGCTCAGGTGTTCAAGGGCCAGGGTCAGCCATGCTACAGTACAGTACACTACAGTAGGAAGGTTGCTTAAGGATCTAACAATGGCAGATTTGCAAAGCTGGGTATTAAACCCACAACCAACTGAACAATAACCTAGAGGTTCAATCACTGAGCCACCACTGCCCCAAACAGCGCAGTCAGAGGGTAAGTTTGGCCATGTTACAGTGCTCTAGGGGGTTAAGTACATTGCTCAATGGCCCAACAGTGGCTGCTTAGCAAACCTGGTGGCTGCTTAGCAAACCTGGGTACTGAACCCACAACCCTCAGAACAGTAACCCAGAGCTCTAACCACAGAGGCACAGTCTGGGTGAGGCTACAAGTGAGGAACTGGTACAGAGTATAGGTATGGTTAAGGGCCTTGCTCAAACAGTGGCAGTTCATTAGACCCGGGTATTGAACCCACAACCCTCTGAACAATAACCTAGAGGTTCAATCACTGAGCCACCACTGCCCCAAACAGTGCAGTCAGAGGGTAAGTTTGGCCATGTTACACTGCTCTAGGGGGTTAAGTGCATTGCTCAATGGCCCAACAGTGGCTGCTTAGCAAACCTGGGTACTGAACCCACAACCCTCAGAACAGTAACCCAGAGCTCTAACCACAGAGGCACAGTCTGGGTGAGGCTACAAGTGAGGAACTGGTACAGAGTATAGGTATGGTTATTAGACCCGGGTATTGAACCCACAACCCACAACCCTCTAAACAATAACCCAGCGCTCTAACCACATCTCCAAACGTTGGGCTGTCTGAATATACATCTCCATGTAACAGTGAAAAGCTGGATGCCTTGAAAGGGTTTCTTAGGGGTTTACTTGGTCTGGGTGGTAGAGCAGTGGTAGAGCAGTGGTAGAGCAGTGGTCTCCCGGCCCCTGATTAACAAATCCAGTCCGAACAGGTCTATAGTGCACAAATTTAACTAGGGTTATCTTTTGTTTTTTTTTTATATGTGAGTCAGATCAGGTATGATTTCCGCACGGCTAACGTGTTGAATAACAGCAGCATTAGAGCTGCCCACACTAAAGCTTAACCTTCAGACACACATACACTTACATACACACACACACATTCACTGCCACAGGAGTCTTTATATAACACTAATGAAAATGACGCTCTCCTTACATAATCATGATATACAGAAACTTTATTCACTAGCTGCAGCCTTTTAGCATAACATTTCCATCCCTGAATTCTAACACAGCTTTAAATCTCATGCAAATGGGATTTTATACCAGTTGTTACTGTCCAGCAAGTAGCCACTGAGCACAGGGATGGAAGGGGGTGGCAGAGAGAGAGAAAGAGAGAGAGAGAGAGACAGAATCAGAAAGACAGCACAAGAAAGTGCTGTTAATTTACCCACAAAGAGAGCAGGTGGGGCCCGCGGGGATACATTGTACTTGCTGCGTTTGAGCCGAATGGGGCCAAATATGCAATTAAGGCCGCTTTCACAATACCTTTTTGAGCCGTTTCCTGGAGCATCGAGGGCCTTGATCAGTTCTAAAAAGCACAAGCAACTGAAGAGCAGTGTCCAGGACCTTCAGCTGGAACGCCAGAAACTGTGACGCAGATACCTTAGCTTGAGGCATGCAAAAACGTAGCTAATGGAGGCACAGCCTTATCCAAAGAAGTGGGAATGAGGGGAAATACCTAATCCCAAATACCTAAACCCAAATGCTCACATTGCTGTAGGGGGTTCCAGCAGAACCATAACAGAGCTGGAAAACGGCCCGATTCCAAAACCCCGAAACTGTTACATCACAGTCTTGACTTGTTATATAACCCCGCCCACTGGAGAAAGCCCCACTCAGAGCTGGTGAAGGTGTAAAATGTGACCCTGACTTTGGGAAAATGTGGCGTTGTTGATACCGGTGAGCAGCTCATCACCTTCAGACTCTGCTAGTCATAGGAATACGGGTTGCTACAGGAACCTGGCCTTGTGACCAGGTGGCTTTTCTTGTGCCAGTGTCCAAACTCGGCACATGACGAAATGGGGATCTGCACTAGGCTAAAATCTGATACTAGCAGGCGGTAGCTTTTACTGCCTCTTCTCTGTTTCTCAAGAAAGCCAAACATAGAGGGCAAGGCTAAAAGCTAACTCTCTTTAGCTTGCTAACAGCCCTGAGAGGACACAACGAAAGGACGGCAGCACTAGCCGATAAAACTATGCCACGATAGGTGGAAAATCGAGTGTTTCATTCCAAGGTAACGTAACAGGGTGGTAAAAAGGCTTAGTTAAATGACGTCAGCGACAACAATTTAAAGGCAGCTTAGTTTGGGATGGTGGTTTGGTGTGAAATGCAAGTGGTTTATGGTCAAAACCCCCAGAACTGTCCATCTCGTATCACCCAAACTGAATTTCCCCTGCTCTAACACAGCTGTCTGGACTCAAATCAGACGGCTCAGGGTTGATAACCCTGTCCTAACCCATTCCGTCCCCCTCGCGCGAAGTTTGTATTAGCGGCCTAGCACCGTGTGCCGCAGGGAAACAGCAGCCTTCTCCCTTCTTTCACTCTGGCACTGCCCCGAGTTTGACCGATGAAGTGTCAGCGTGGATTTTCATCTCCTCGCTCGGGTCCTGCAGTGGAGGAACAGCTTGGCAGTGACAGCTCTTGCGTTAGCTCACTGTCTAAAGACGAAAGTCCCCTCAGTGCTTAGTCTTTCTCTGCCATCTCTGACCTCTTTTTTTTCCCTTCTTCCCAAAGTTAGTCGCTAGCAGTTCCCGGGCGGATACTGCACCGTCGCTTTGACAGGGCAAGCATGGCTCAAGGTAGCACATGATACAGTTGGGACTCGAACCTGAAACCCAGCTGAACGGAAGGCAACAAAAGGATTATGGAAGGAAGTTGGCGTGTCGAACAGACACTGCAATGATTCGTGTGGCCATTTTGCCGAATTCCATTATGCAGCGGTTAGTTCTGCTTCTCAAAAGTTCCTTTCATTGGAAAAATCACATGGCAGCACAGCTGTGACTGAACTACTGTTACAAAAACTAATATTCACAGCCATGCAGTTAGGTAGTTAACTGTGCAAAGGCCCACCCTTCAGTCCTCCACCCTTGTAACTGCGGTACTCTCAGAAATCACAAATATAATAGACCCTATAATAGAACCCTGTGGGACTCCGCAAAATACACTACACTGTTACCAAATAATTCAAGGTAGTTTCTGCATTATGATTAGTTACAGAATTGGAAACTTCTAATCAAAAGGTTAGGGGCACAAGAGTGGAAGCTTAGCAGACCCGGGTAGTGAGCCCACAACCTTGTGATCAATTACCCAGTGATTTGACCTGATGATGAGTTTATGCAGTAAAAAGAAATTCCAGTGAAATAATGGTCAAATTACACCGAAATACAGCTTCCAAACAACAGCATTCAAGCTTTCGAGTAGCGTTTATGACTTCTATCAGGAGATTATATGTTCGAATCCCATTGAACACTTGGCAGAGTCCAAGAGGCTTTGTTTTGTCAGAATTGTGTCCCAACTAGTGGGTAGAAATTTGCCAGAAGAATAAAACTGGATAAAAAAGGGAGTTTTCATTGGATAACATTTACAGAATGAAGCTGTTCAACAGCCTTTTAACCTTTTTATACAGCATTTTCATTGTTTTTGTACAGTAATGATATTTACCGCTAATTAACAGTTTTACTGGCAGATTTTTACTTTTTTTTCTCCAATATTTTTTTTTTTTACGGTGTAGCTGTAGGGTATGTTTCTGCGCTGCCAAGTCTTTACTGAGCTTTGTTGTTGTTGTTGTGGTTGTGGTTGTGGATAAAGCTGCTCACTGAGCATCCCCAAGTTTTTATTTTAAACTCACTTTGGCTTTCCAGCCTTTTCACCTCCTACACAGCTGTTGTCCTGTCTGGGCTTGATCTGGGCTTGTTCCCAGTGTCTGATGGAAGCAGACCCAAGCACTTTATTTCAGGTCACTCTGCTGACATTTTCGCATGTCTCAGTGTGATGTCAGTTTTTCCAAGTTCTTTTAAGCCCCGAATTTCGGCCTAGTAAGGACTTTATCCATGTGAAATGTCGCTGTGCCACCCTGCTTTGCAAATGTACCGGGCCACCAGTGAGCACCTCTCAAAAGCCGCCATGGACGTTCAATACCACACATAAACTGGAGACTGCAAGGGTTAAAAGTGATGTGTTTATATGTATATATATATATATATATATATATATATATATATATATATATATATATATATTAAACTCTTGACCAGCATAGGGTAAGTTTTCATTTTCATTTAATGGTTTAGCTGGTCTACCTGACCAAGCTGGTCCCACCAGTATAATTAAGCTGGTTTAGCAGCATTACCAGCATTTCAAGCATGACCAGCTGGTCCACCAGTATGCTTGGTCATGCTGTTCAATCAACATGACCACACTGGCCAACCAGCTTTAGCAAACTAGCCCACCAGTTCAACCAGCTTGTTGATCAGCTTGGTCAAGTTGGTCAAGCTTGTCTATCAAACTCATATCCAAGATGACCAGCTGGTTTACCAGCATAGGGCATGTTTTTGCCTGGACGACCAGCTTTTCAACCAAAGACCGGCTTAGACCATCTGAAACCAGCTACCAGCAAAAGCTGGGTAGAAATAGCAGCTTTTATACCTCAGTATTAAAAGGGTGAAGAGCCAGGCTCCATGTGGACCACTGAATGGGGCTGGGGGGTGGGGGCTGGGTTGTGCTATACAGCATTACACTCAATATGCACTTCACTTCACTGTGACATTTATGATGAGAAAAGATAACTGTAGGTAATACCAGTGGGTCAGTGTGGTGGGGAACAGAGCGCTTGGGTGGTCTATGTGTGTGTGGTACATATATACATTTATATAAGCCGTGTTATTATTACATATAGGTGATTATATATGCGATGCACATGGGAGATGTGAACCTCTATGTCCTGAAATTGTATGAAAACAAGTGTGTGTGTGTGTGTGTGTGTGTGTGTGTGTAATAGTCCATCTCACCACAGGCTGCAGTTGTGTGCCAGGCATCATGGCATTGGCCAGCTGCATCTGCTGTGCGAGCATGGCCATATTCTTCTGCTGGATCAGGTTATTCCTGCCATTGATCTCCAGCTGTGTCTTCAAGTGTGGCGGAGGGTGCAGGTACTTACAGTTCTCTCTGGAGCAGCGGCCCTGAGAGAAAAAGCGAGAGGAATTATTATTATTATTATTACTATTATTATTAATTATTAATAATATTATTATACATATAGACATGTATTGTTATTTACTTTATTACTATATTTGTATTGTCCACATTAGCTGTATATTATATGTGTATAGGAGAGTTTAGGGTCCAGCTACACTAAATGGGACAAACGTCCAGCAGAAGCTCTGCACGCTGAATTCTGCAGAATGAAAGGCTTCTTAAAACCCAAAGAAAAACACCAACCAGTGGCTGCAGGGCAGAATTAGGCCAATTCCCTCTGATAATAAACACAGCCACAGAGCCCAGAACTGACCCCTGAACACAGTTCCCTCTGTCAGATGGATCCGAGGCTCTCTAACAGCTGCTAATGTGCAGCAGCCTCACAGTAGCACTGCCCCACAGCCCAGTTTAACCAGCAACCAGCCCATTATACACAGCAACGCTGCCCCACAGCCCAGTTTAACCAGCAACCAGCCCATCATCATGTGAGTAAGAGACAGAGAGAGAGAGAAAGATAAAAGGAGAGTGTGGACAGGGGACTCAGAGAAAGAGAAAGAGAGAGAGAGAGTGTGTGTGTGTGTGTGTGTGTGTGTGATAGAGAGAGAGAGAGAGAGAGAGAGAGAGAGAGAGACAAAAAAAGAAGAAATAAAGGGAGTGTGAGAGACTCCGAGAGAGAGAGAAGAAGAGAGATAGAGAGAAAGAGAAAGATAATAGGAGTGTGTGAGAGAGATACTCAGAGAGAGAGAGAGAGAGAGAGAGAGAGAGAACCCCACAGCTTGTATTAACAAGAGAAAGAGGGCGAGAGAGAGAGTGAGAGAGGCCCAGAGACAAAAAAAGGAGAAATAAAGGGAGTGTGAGAGACTCCGTGAGAGAGAGAGAAGGGAGATAGAGAGAAAGAGAGAGATAATAGGAGTGTGTGAGAGAGAGACTCAAAGAGAGAGAGAGAGAGAGAGAGAGAGAGAGAGAGGGAGAGAGAGAGAGAGAGAACCCCACAGCTTGTATTAACAAGAGAAAGAGGGCGAGAGAGAGAGTAAGTGAGAGAGGGCGAGAGACCACAAAAGGAGAGATAAAAGGAGTGTGAGCGAGAGAGAGACAGACAGACAGACAGAGGGAGAGATACAAGGAGAGTGTGAGTGAAAGAGAGACACGGAGACACACAGGGAGAGCGAGGGAGTGAGAGAGAAAGAGAGAGAGAGAGAGAGAGAGAGAGAGACACTCCGGTATGTATTCCTCTCAGGTGCAGACGGACTGCGTCTGGGAGATGGGGGTGATTATATTCGTATAGCGTGTCTGAAGCTGCGCGAGAACAGGAAGTGGATTGTAATTCAGACGCTCATAAAGCCTGCATAGCTCTCTCTCTCTCTCTCTTACTCTCTGTTTATCTCTCTCTCTCAGTATCTCTCTATGTCTCTCTCCCACTCTCTTTCTGTTCTCACCTCTGTGCACATAGCGGTCCCATGCTGTCTTGTGCTACACTCCCCATGAATACTGAACAGATTTGGCCAGAAGGGGGATGTGTGTGTGTGTGTGTGTGTGTGTGTGTGTGTGTGTGTGAAGAGAGTGTGTGTTGTCAGCCATCAGGCTGTAATTACCCAGGAGCAAACAAAGGCTATCACGCAGGATGCGGCTGATGACCCACCCCGGCCCCCTGCTAAAACACTGACACACACCGCCCTCCCTCTGTGTGTGTTTGTATGTGTGTGTGTGTGTGTGTATGTGTGTGTGTGCAGACTCTACCAGTTACATCAATACCACCATTACGTACTGACCACTGTGTTTGGCCCAGAAAGACCAAAAAGACTCCCTGTCTGTCCCCATCTCTCTCTCTCTATGTTACATTCTGCCTGAATCACCTCTCCCCACCCCCCACTCGTGATTGGCTGGGAGACGAATGACTCTGCCTGGCAACTGGGCGACGAAGCGAGCTAATTGGCCGGCAGCCCAGTGCCTGAGTGGCTTCCAGCTCCATGCTGCCTCCGACGGTAACCTTATTTAACTCTCTGCATGTGATCGATTGCTGCTAATTGCTAAATTCTTTTCCCTTTACAGGGCTGTCCCCCTGCCGCCCGAGGGGGCCGACTGCGCCTGTACCTGTATTAACGCTGCCCTCCTCGCTGCCTTAAAGGGACGGGTCAGCCAAAGAACAAATGTACACCGTGTTCCCCGTTACCCCAAACGCAGTCGATTAGCAAAGACACGTGCTCTGTTTGCTCCTTTGGTTTCACACTGGTGCGATGAGGCTAATGTGGCTAACAAGTCAGCGAAGTGAAGGTCACAGACAATAGCTAAAGGGGCTGTCGACTCGATGACCTTAAAGATTTAGGACTTGATGATCATTAAGCAAAGTCGAAGCTTCCAAAACAAAATAAACGCTAAACCAGTAAAACTCTCTGGTTGACCAGCTTAGCACTTCTACAAGCATGATCAACCTGCCCAGGCTAGACTACCACTATGATCAAGCTGGACTATGCTGGTTGACCAACATGACCAGCCTGACCATGCTGGTCGGCCAGCATGACCAGCAAGACCAGAATGACCAAGCTAGTCGACTAGCATGACCAGCATGACCAGCATGACCAAGCTGGTCGACTGGCATGACCAAGCTGATTGACTTGCATGACCAGCAAGACCAGAATGACCAAGCTGGTTGACCAGCATGACCAGCAAGACCAGCATGACCAAGCTGGTCGACTGGCATGATCAAGCTGGTTGACCAGCATGACCAGCAAGACCAGCATGACCAAGCTGGTGGACTGGCATGACCAAGCTGGTTGACTAGCATGACCAAGCTGATTGACCAGCATGACCAAGCTGATTGACCAGCATGACCAGCAAGACCAGCATGACCAAGTTGGTGGACTGGCATGACCAAGCTGGTTGACTAGCATGACCAAGCTGGTTGACCAGCATGATCAGCAAGACCAGAATGACCAAGCTGGTCGACTAGCATGATCAGCAAGACCAGAATGACCAAGCTGGTCGACTGGCATGATCAGCAAGACCAGAATGACCAAGCTGGTCGACTAGCATGATCAGCAAGACCAGAATGACCAAGCTGGTCGACTGGCATGATCAGCAAGACCAGAAGGACCAAGCTGGTTGACTGGCATGATCAGCAAGACCAGAATGACCAAGCTGGTCGACTGGCATGATCAGCAAGACCAGAATGACCAAGCTGGTCGACTAGCATGATCAGCAAGACCAGAATGACCAAGCTGGTCGACTAGCATGATCAGCAAGACCAGAATGACCAAGCTGGTTGACTGGCATGACCAGCAACACCAGCATGACCAAGCTGGTTGACCAGTGTATGTATGGAGGACCCTGTTTACACCTGGTCACGTCATGTGACTAGTGTCTGGATTATATCCTCTTCAGATTTTAGCCACATGCATTTAGACTGGGTAGTCAGACTGAAATCTGATTGCTGTGTGGGACGGCGTATGCAAATTTGCTCGTAGCGCGACACTTATTACTGGTGTTTTGGTTGTACTTGGGTGCATCTTGGAGAGACGGATGTGTTTACATGGCTATAACGTGGCTCAACTGCGTTTCAGATCAGACCACCTCCTGAAGTAGTTTAAGAGATCGGATTTGGATCTGGTTTGAATGCGTATTGGGTGCGTTTTACGTGGCTTGGTCTAATCCAGATGTAACCCTTATACTCAATATGCATAAAGTGACCTGGTGTAAACGGGGTCTAATACTCCCAGAAAGTCTGCATCTGCCACATATACAGCTCCTGATTGGACGATTTGCCTTTAATATCCAGCCCTACCCAAACAATGTGATCACAGTCATACTTTAACTAATTATTAGGCCTTCTCTGAAGATACGGTCCTAAAGACGGTACCGAGAGCTCCACGGCTCCACAGTCTTGCTCTCGTTCTGGGCCCCAGCCCCTGAGCCCCCAAGCCACCCTAAGCCAATTTCCAATCCTGTGTGTTCAAATTTAAAAAAGCCTCCAGACACATTCAACAGAATACTTCTCCCCAGAAAGCTAACACAGCTTTGCAGTTTGGAGGAACATCACAATGTAACATGTAACAGGATTAAGTGTTAAACATGAGGGGGGGAAAAGAGAGAGAGAGAGAGAGAGAGAGAGAGAGAGAGAGAGAGAGGGAGGCGAATGTAATCCATTACAGTTACAGTTAAAAAGAAGACAGTAATCAGATTACTGATACTTTTGAAAACATAAGGTGATTACTCGGGATTACATGCAAATTTTTGTCCGAAGCGGGAAAAAGCCACACCAGGCGAGGAAGGGAGGGAGAGAGAAAGAGAGAAAGTGTAAATCGGAAGGGAGCAGCGAAAAAATAAATCGAAGGGAGCAGCGAAATGTGAGACAGCGAGTGCGGCCTCCGGTAGGAAGGCTCTCAGCAGATGGAAACACAGCGAAACACAACATCAATATTCGGCCTTAAATGGAAAGTAATTAAAATATAATGGAGTGTAATCGAACCGGAATATGGTACCGAGATGGTGTAATCCCTTTTAGTATGGCCCGGATTACGGTTCCGAGCTAATCAGTTCTATGTAACTGAATACATTTGGAGAGTGAATTTCCAGACCCTGGCCCGGCCCCTTTTAAAGCAGCCACCCGAACAGTAACATCACCACTGGAGGAAGGTGCAGGGTGTAATGCTTGAAATATGAATGAGATCGGAATGCTCAACATGACAACTGTATTACAGATCCCGCCCTTCAGTAAAAAGAGATAATCCTCTGGCGTAACCGGGAACAATCGTCCTGTGTTGTGGAGATATGTCTCAGGCCCCAGAAGGGCCTAAGAAATCAATCTGGAACCTTCAGGGTCTTCTTTTTCTTTCCTTTTTTTTTGGTGAGTTAAAAAATGTCAAAAGTACATGTCTGTGGGTTGGTTTTCCAGACTGGGATTAACTGGGACCCAGACTAGGCCTTTATTTTCTTTTCAATTGAGTGTAGTAGTGTAGTCCAGGACTAGACCTTGGGAGCCATGGGAGAAGGATGAGACTCTTAAAAGCAAAGGTGCTACTAATGCTTCTTTGAGCAATGCCATAGAAGAACCACTTGTGGTTCCACAAAGAACCAAGTTTGTAAGAGTGTGAGAGGGATCTTATAAAGATTTTGCCAAACAGAAAATTGCCCAATCAGGATTTGTTGCCTGTGGTATCTAGGTAGACCTATCTAAGCAAGTTCTCCCATTGGATAGGTCTTCACGAGCAGAACCGAAGGCATGTCAGATGAACCACCAACATAATTAGAAACTGACAGAGGAATTAACCAATCACGTACTGATGTACTGTGGGCGGGACCAAGTCTGTGAGTAAAATAAGTGTCACTAAGGGCCCTCTGGAAGTTCTAGATACATCATGATGATAGGCTGTGAGCACCATCTGTAGTCTAACCAGGGCTACCTATTATGAAACTGGCCACTTTTTTGGAAACATCTCCCTTGTAGCTCCATCTTGACCGGTTGTTTCCGGTTGTAGATTGAAAGCTGCTCCAGACTGTGTATTGAGTGTATTAAGGGGGGGCACGTTCAACCTATCACTGACCATGCTGTGTATAAAAAAACACGACCATGGCGGTATCCCTGCTAAGGGGTAGATGGTCCAGCGCAGCCTAATAGTCAGTGATGTATGAGGTAGAGCAGGGGTCACTGATCCCAGTCCTGGAGGGCTGTTTCTAGGACTGTCTGGTGATTTCCCTGTCAGACACATCTACTAAACCTGGTAATTCCCCGATCAGCTGAATCAGACACGTCTGTTTGAGTGAGAAATTCGGCACAATTGTTCTGGACAATGGCCCTCCAGGACCACACCTGATGCCTGATGTCAAGGGTGACTGACACGCAATAAGCAAGATGGCAGGCGGGCTACAGCCTGTAATTATAGACCTATATAGTGAAACAGTGATTGAAAGAAAACGGTAGGTGTTTCTATTAAAGTGGCTAGTGAGTCTATATGTGGAAATGCCATGAGGTGACATTGTTTGTGATTATTCAACTTTAGCCAAACCTCAAGGCCACAAGGCCACTGACCACTAAGAGATGGTAGCTGCGAGTGTAGCTGGTCGGCTGAGTTAGCTTTTAGCCTATCACCCGTCCAGGACCCGTCCTGGCTTCCTTGAGCAGCTATCCACAGCGGGGCTTCCACCGGTCAACCCTTCTCTGTGTTAGCTTTTAGCCTTTTTAGCCTTGCTTTAATATGCCCATATTCAATCAAAGTACACTATATGTCCAAATGTTTGTGGACACCCCTGCTAATGAATGCATTCAGCTACTTCAAGTTGCACCCATTGCCGGTCTCTGATCTAGTCCATGTACAGAATTAGCACCTCTGGATCAAATAAACATGTACCTACTACCACAATGCCTACTGCCAGGCCAGGCGTGGGCTAGAGGAGGCTAAAGCCCCCCAGGATTGAGCTGAGGAGCAGTGGAACTACATGTGCTCTCTGCAATGATGGCTGGTGCTCCATAGCTCCAATACTTTTGGGGTTTGGAGTTGGGGAGTTGGTTTAAGATGAGGTGGTGGGGTGGTCATCACCCAACATCCTGACCTCACGGACTCTCTTGTCACTGAATCCGTTCAAATCCACACAGCTCTTCCAAAATCTAGTAGAACGCCTTCTTCCCTGGACAGTAGAGTCAGTTACACCAGCAAACTCTGTTATAATACCCTGGATTTCATGTGTCCCAATACTTTTGTCAATGCAGATCCGCAAGAGTTGAGCCAGTACATGATGTCATGGTTTCTTTCGACTCCTCCCAGCTCTGTTAGAGTAACAAGAGCATGTAATGAGTCGACTCTGGATGATTATTCGTCTCTCTGTGATTACATTAGCGCTCGGTCACTGCTGGGCTTATTGGGAACCGGTGGAAAAGCACCATGTCTAATGCAAAACACAGCCGGCGACTGGTGTCTGAGAAGCAGCCGGATCACATTTCTGCTCGGATACTCGGAAAACCATTCGTTATCTGTCACATGACACAGAACACACACATGTGTGTTTGCAGGCAGATTAGCATGTTAATCATGTGTTCAAGCTAGCTGTCTGCTTGATGTTCTAAAACAGCTACACAGAGGTGATAACCTTCGCTACTCGTAAATCACACACACACACACACAGAGCTATCGCATATAGATGGAGTTTATTATTTTATGATAGTCTGATATCCACCAGCAGGTGGTCACCTCAACTAGCGCCCAGAGAGAGTGTGAGTGAGAGAGGGGAAGAGAGAGGCTACGTAGTACTGAGCACAGAGCAGCAAGGCAAACAAATCCTAGATGGTGTGTGTGAGATGGTGTGTGTGTGAGATGGTGTGTGTATGTGTGTTTGTCTATTTTCTTGAGAAAATGTTCCAAAAACCAGCGAAAACCAGAGAAGAACATGGCTACCCCACAGCTTGTCTAGTCCCAGTAGAGAAGGACTGCCAATAGAATAGGACTCAACATCATGACCCTACTGGCAGTAGAGGGGTATGCAGCCCCCCAGCATTGAGAGCAGTGGAACTACTGTGTTCTCTGGAATGATGGTGGTGGAGCTCCATCCAGTACTTTTGGAATGAGTTGGGGATGAATCCATCATTCCAGAGAACACAGTTCTTCCACTGCTCCACAGCTCATCAATGCTGGGGGGCTTTATACCCCTTCAACCCACGCCTGGCATTATTAGGCAGCATGGTGGCAGTAGGCTCTGAATCTATTGGCAGTACTTCTCTACAGGGACTAGGCAATCTGTGTGTGTGTATGTGTGTGTGTGTGTGTGTGTGCATTTGCACATCTGTGTCAGCAATGGCTGCAACTCAAAATAGCATAAGGCATTCATTAGGAGGGGCGTCCGCAAACCTCTGGACATGTCACACAAAAACCCTGTGTCTCCAAAACAGCAACTTTACAGGAGAAGGGAAAAACCTTCTTGACTTTCAATGGAAGTCGATGTAAAACGACTGCGTTCCAAGTCATTTTGGAGCATTTCTATTGGTCCGTTCATTACGGAAGTTTTGCCACAACGTAAAGATGCCCGGCCAGATTCACGTTCTGTCAAAAAGTCAAAAACGATAAAAATGGAGATGCGTGTGTTTGTCTGGATCTCTGCAGCTCGACTGTTAGAAGAGGCTAGAGTCTATCAGGCTGCCTGATGGAGGCCTCTACCATATAAAATCTGTGTTTATGTGAGGGGGAAATTGATACTGTAGTTTGTAGGCCAGAGTGCACACTGTGTGTATCCTTCTCCTCCCTGCAGTGCTGCTACGCTATTAGCGAAAAGATCGGAGGGGATTTATCTGCGGCTGTTAGACTGCTGCCTTTTGTGTCCCTCGCGCTACAGTGATATGGACTGATCTGATATGGAAGCTCACTCTATACGTGTTATCTGCCACCATAACAGAGGGTGTATATATACGTTACATGTTTATGGACACCCCCCTCTCGTGAATGCATTCGGACGTACTGGCAATAGGATAGGCACCACTCTGCCTAATGCCAGGCTAGTAGAGAGGGGTATGAAGCCCCCAGCATTGAGCTGTGGAGCGGTGGAAAACTGCGTTCTCAGGAATGATGGATGGTGCTCCATCCAATACTTTTGGGATGAGTTGGGGAGTTGGTTTAGTTGGATGAGGTGGGGTGGTGATCATCATCCAACATCCTGGCCTCACAAACAACGCTCTTGTGGCTGAGTGCAATCAAATCCTCACAGCAATGCTCCTCCAAAATCTACTAGAAAGCCTTCTTCCCTGGGCCGCAGGAGAAGCTCTTTTTTAACACCCTTGATTTTGGAAGAAACAATAAATGAGCAGGCGTCCCAATACTTTTGTCAATTTATATTCAGGGGGTTTTGAGGGGAATGAGATGGTATCTACAGTATCAGAATCTGCACTGCAAAAACACTGGACTGGACCAGAGAATATGGTGTGTGGAGAAGATCATATGCTGATGGGAGTTATAAAAAGGTGTGTGTGTGTGTGTGTGTGTGTGTGTGTGTGTGTGTGTGTGTGTCGGGGGGGGGGGGGTATATGTGTGTGTGTAGGTCTATATAGAGCACTCTGGTGTTATAAATCACCTTGGCCTGATTACAGCAGACATCTCTGCTGTATTTCTGTAGACAGAGCGAGAGAGAGAAAGAGAGAGAGAGAGAGAGAGAGAGAGAGAGAGAGAGAGGGAGCATATGTGACAGCTCTGTGTTTTAAAACAGGTCAGCAGTTCAGTATTTCCATGGCCTGCGGACCCCAATTTGAACTTCTAGCCTGCTCCTATACTGTCCTGAAGGTGGGAGAGGGGCCAGAGAGCGAGAGAGGTAGACATACAGAAAGAAAGAAGAAGTGAGAGAGAATGTTTTGGATATTCATGGCACGCTTGCAGCAGCAACCAATGGAAACCCAGAGACTCGAGACTCAACTGGGACTCAGACCTCAGAGATTTGAGACTCTACTTGGATTCGCACCCTTAGAGACTAATAATTCAACTCGGATTCGCAGCCCAAGGACATTAGATTTGAGTCAGATTTGCACTCCTGAGACTCAAGACTTTGCAGAGACTCAGATTTGCCTCTCAGATTCGCAGCTGATACACTCAAGACTTGGACTATAACCTCAGAGACTCAAGACTCAATTTGGACTCGCATTCATTTGAGACTCGACTCAGACTTGAACTTCAGGGACTCAAGACTCAACATGGACTTTTATACTCCAGAGGCACAGGATTTGGACTGAATCACATGTCAAGACAAATTTGCACCATAAAAGCTCAAGACCTGACTCAGATTCGCAAGCCCAAGATTCAAGACTTGACTCAGATTCTCACTTCAAAGACTTGATTCAAATTCTCACCTGAAAGTTTTAAGACTTGATTCAGATTCTCACCCCGAAGACCCAAGACTTAGACTCAGATTCTCACCCCAAAGACCCAAGACTTGACTCAGATTCTCACCCCAAAGACCCAAGACTTGACTCAGATTCTGACCTCAAAGACCCAAGACTTGACTCAGATTCTCACCCCAAAGACACAAGACTTGACTCAGATTCTCACCCCAAAGACCCAAGACTTGACTCAGATTCTGACCTCAAAGACCCAAGACTTGACTCAGATTCTCACCTCAAAGACACAAGACTTGACTCAGATTCTCACCTCAAAGACTCAAGACTTGACTCAGATTCTCACCTCAAAGACTCAAGACTTGACTCAGATTCTCACCTCAAAGACTCAAGACTTGACTCAGATTCTCACCTCAAAGACTCAAGACTTGACTCAGATTCTCACCCCAAAGACACAAGACTTGACTCAGATTCTCACCTCAAAGACTCAAGACTTGACTCAGATTCTCACCTCAAAGACTCAATACTTGACTCAGATTCTCACCTCAAAGACTCAAGACTTGACTCAGATTCTCACCTCAAAGACACAAGACTTGACTCAGATTCTCACCTCAAAGACTCAAGACTTGACTCAGATTCTCACCTCAAAGACTCAATACGTGACTCAGATTCTCACCTCAAAGACTCAATACGTGACTCAGATTCTCACCTCAAAGACTCAAGACTTGACTCAGATTCTCACCTCAAAGACTCAAGACTTGACTCAGATTCTCACCTCAAAGACTCAAGACTTGACTCAGATTCTCACCCCAAAGACACAAGACTTGACTCAGATTCTCACCTCAAAGACTCAAGACTTGACTCAGATTCTCACCCCAAAGACACAAGACTTGACTCAGATTCTCACCTCAAAGACACAAGACTTGACTCAGATTCTCACCTCAAAGACACAAGACTTGACTCAGATTCTCACCTCAAAGACTCAAGACTTGACTCAGATTCTCACTCCAGAGACTCAAGACTTGTCTGTTAGACTCACGCTAACAGCCCCTCACTGCAGCTAATCCGACTGACGCTGTGAATTAGGCGAACCTTACTGATCACTACTGATGGGAAGCAGTGGTGTGACTCTGCCCCCCTGATGTACAGCGTAGCGAGGGGCTCATTTAGGGCTATTTATACCAATGCAGACCACTCTAGACCTACATAGCCAGTAAATACATCCTTCACTGATGTTCCTGCTCCGAGGGGGATTCACAGAAATGGGTCTGAGAGACACACAATCAGTGCCGAGTACTGGGTCAGCGCAGTCTGGGTGGGCCGCTGGAGTGTGGGTGTGTTCGCAGGCCAGGCCGTGCACACAGGTGATATGCTTAACCTTCTGCTCTGCGCTGATCATAAAAGAGAAAAAGAGTGTGTGTTACAGTGGAGGATCATGTAACATTCACCTCAGCTGAACCAGCCACACACACACACGCTCGAGCGCCGTGGGGGCAATATGTGTGTGTGTGGTGTCCAGTGACACGCTCAAATATTTCATACACTGACATCACTGCCCCTAAATCTCCACTCAAACACTAGCATTAAATGAAACACACAGTGTACATGAGGTGTGGGATGCACACACACACACACACACACACACACATTAATGCATACACTCTGCAAAGCAGCGAAACAGCACCGCACAGAAGGGAGTGGAGTTTATTGCCAAAGAAATGCGCAGTGAATTTGAAAAATTAAAGAGGTCCGTGTGCGTGTGTGTGTGTGTGTGCGTGCGTGTGTGTGTGTCTTTAAGGCGCAGGAATGCGAGTTGAGTAGTCTAAGTGCAGAAGGGTGAGTCACATGATGTTTTTCAGCTGCTGTCATATCAGACGCCCTGCAGACACACCAAAAACCTCCTACAGCAATCCTACAGCTCTCTCGCTCTCTCTCTCTCTCTCTCTCTCTCTCTCTCTCGCAGTTCACTTTAATACAGGTTGCTTTATTGGCAGGCCTCTCTCTCTCTCTTTCTCACTCTTTCCTTCCCCTCTCTCTCTCTCTCTCTCTCTTTCTCACTCTTTCCTTCCTCTCTCTCTTTCTCTCTCTCTCTCTCTTTCTCACTCTTTCCTTCCTCTCTGTCTCTCTCTCTCTTTCTCTCTCTCTCTCTCTTTCTCACTCACTCTCTCTCTCCCTCTCTCTCTCTCTCTCTCTCTCTTTCTCACTCTTTCCTTCCTCTCTCTCTCTCTCTCTCTCTCTCTCTCTCTCTCTCTCTTTCCTTCCTCTCTGTCTCTCTCTCTCTCTTTCTCCTCCTCTCTATCTCTCTCTTACTGCCCCCTCTTTCTCTCTTTCATATTCATTCCTTCCTCTCTCTCTCTCTCTCTCTCTCTCTTTCTCTCTCTCTCTCTCTCTCTCTCTGTCTTTCCTTCCTCTCTCTCTCTCTCTCTCTTTCTCTCTCTCTCTCTCTCTCTCTCTGTCTTTCCTTCCTCTCTCTCTCTCTCTCTTACTGCCCCCTCTTGCTCTCTTTCATATTCATTCTTTCCTCTCTATCTCTCTCTCCCTCTCTCTCACTTTTATTGCCCCCCTCAATCTTCTTGCCCCCCTCTCTCTCTTTCATCTTCCTCTTGCTCTCACTTTCCTCTCTCTTCTCTTTTATCGTCCCTCTCTCTCTCTCTCTCTCTCTCTCTCTCTCTCTCTCTCTCTCTGTCTCTCTCGCTTATTTTCTCTCTTCCCTCCCCATCTCTCTCTCTCTCCCTCTTCTTTCTCCCCTCTTTTCTGTCTCTCTCTTTACCTCTCTCCCTCTTGCTGCGTCCCAAACTGCACACTTCTACACTTCACTCACTACACTTACAAGTGCACTTTCAAGTGTACCTGTTCTTATACACTTCTGAGTGTTAGAGTGTGTGTGCGGTTTGGGACACTGCATCTCATTCCTACATGCCTGTCTCTCAATCAGGGGCGCTGTCAGCGATGCTGGGCCCCACAGTTCTTACAATTCAGCCACAAAGCTCAATGAATACAGTTGTAGGGCCCCTGTCAGTCACAGGCCCTTAGAATTGCCCCCCCCCCCTCCACTCTCATCAGCCCCCCCTGCTCTCAGTTCAGTCCTGTTCAGGGTGCTCCTCCACTCTCTCTCCCTACCTCTTTCTGCTTATCTTCACTTGCTGTGTTATCATCGTCGTCTTCGTCCTGCCGCCCTGCAGCAGGGTGGAGAGTCACAATGCCGCCGTTCTCCTCCAGCGCTCATCAGCTGACTGTAAAAGTCACACTAACAGACACTGACATGCGCTAATCCCGCCTCTTAAAGTCATGCTTGTGTAAACAGCGCTGAGCCGGGAGACAAATCTATCAGCGGCTGGAGTAAACACTGCTTTCTGCTCCTCTGAGCTGGCGGGACGGTCCGGCCTGAGCCAAATGTTCCCGACCACTGGGATTCATAACACAAAAGGCCACTGCTGGACAGGCCGGCAATCTGCTTCAGGTGTGTCCAGTGGCGATGGAGGCGCGAGAGAGAGAGAGAGAGAGAGAGAAGATGAAGAACCCCTGACAGAACCCTCTGTCTAGTGCTGTCAGTAGCTGGCTGTCTAATATTGGGGAGGAAAATAAAAAAATATGATGAATGAACCAATACAAATGCGATTGGGCTCTTACGTTCTAGTGATTTGGTTCTTGTGTTCCAAACGCAAAGTAAGCTCACTTTAAGCTGAAGGGCTTCTACATAGTACTAGAAAAGACGCAACACAGCTGTGAAAACCATAGCAATGCTAAATAGTGCTTTTTAGAGGGTTCTATCTACACAGAACCACTTTTTAAAGGGTTCTATATACACAGAACCACTTTCTGAAGGGTCCTATCTATAGAATCACTTTTAACAGGGTTCTATCTATATATAACCATTTTTAGAGGGTTCTATCCATGCAGAACCATTTTTTAGAGGGTTCTATCTATGCAGAACCATTTTTTAGAGGGTTCTATCTATCCATAACCACTTTTAGAGGGTTCTTTATATACAGAACCACTTTCTAGAGGGTTCTATCTACACAGAACCACTTTTTAAAGGGTTCTATATATACAGAACTGCTTTCTGAAGGGTCCTATCTATAGAATCACTTTTAACAGGGTTCTATCTATACATAACCATTTTTTGAGGGTTCTATCTATGCAGAACCATTTTTAGAGGGTTCTATCTATGCAAAATCACTTTTAGGGGGTTCTTTATAAACAGAACCACTTTCTAACGGGTTCTATCTATACAGAATCACTTTTTAAAGTTTTTTTTATTTAAAGAACTGCTTTTAATAGGGTTCTATCTATCCATAACCACTTTTAGAGGGTTCTATCTATACAGAACCACTTTCTAGAAGGTTCTATCTATACATAACCACTTTCTAAAGGGTCATATCTATACAGAATCACATTTAGAGTGTTCTTTATAAACAGAACCACTTTCTAGAGGATTCTTTCTATATAGAACCACTTTTTAGATGGTCCAATCCACACAAAACCACTTTTTGGGGATTTTAATTTTTTTTTTATTTCTACCTATACTGAACTACTTTCTAAAGGGTTGTATATATACAGAACCACCTGATGGTTGAAAAAGCCTAATATTTCAGGCCATAGATTGCCAAGAATCTGTCGATACGTTATACGTTTCACGATACGGGGTTACAATGCTATATATTGCGTTATATCGCGATACTGTAAGCGAGGTGATATAATGTTTTGAAAATGATTTATATATAAATAAAACATACCATCGCCTGCATAAAAGGAAAGTTGATGTTTTCTCCAAATATAAACAGTAGGATCTAAAAACAGTACAACATTGCCATCTAGGGGTCATCTAGCGGTCAGGGTTTAAACACAACATTAAATGAACCACTGTCTGTCTCTAATCTTCAAATCCAAACTACTCATTAATAATCAATACTGTCCTCATGAGAATCGCTACAGTATTGCAGAGCATAATATCACAATACTTTGATATATCGATACTTTCTGACACCCCTACCATCACTGCCACAACACTTGTGTCTATAATAAGTGAATGAAAACCATTGAAAACCATAGCTGTACTTTAGGGGTCTGACAAACACGCTGGCTCCGTTCCCCCCTACAGGCCTGGAGGTTGGCGAGCGCGTGCACGGGCACAATGCATCTCAGCACGATCGCTTGCAGGATAGACGCGGCGACACAAGAGGATTAACTCGTGTGTCCCCATCTCCATGGCAAACAGCTCTAATCTCCGACCCAGCAGAGAGAGAGAGAGAGGGGGAGAGGGAGGGAGAGAGAGAGGGGGAGAGAGAGAGAGCATGGGGTGAGGAAAACAAGATATCGCAGCAAAGGGAGAGTGAGCGCAATCTGCTATTCACATCAGCGTTAATCAAAGCAGACTGCCAGAGAACTCCACTCTGGGCCTCTATCTGATGGAAAACTACTGCACGCTACGTCAGCTTGCCAAACACTGAGGCCATCAACAGGTCCAACACGTGCTCCCACACACATAAAGAACAATGATAGATGCTGAGGCCTGAGGCCTGAACAGTGCTGGAAAAGGAGACTGGAGGGTGTTGAGTGTGTAGAACATCAGCTTTAGGGATGAAAGTACTGATGAGACTGATGGGTTTGGGTGCTCAGTGTGGCCAAGAACTGCCAGAAGGTTCTTTGAGCGATGCCATAGAAGGACAACAGTTGGTTCTGTAAAGCCACCCCCCCGCGCCCCCCCTCAGTGTGGCATGGATAGCTGCCAGACTGGACCCGAATCGAGGAGGACCACAGGAGGGTTCCTGGAGGACCAGGGATCGGCTCACTGGGCCGCTCCCGAGCTCAAAAACAGCTTTTACACTTGACCAATGTACCGAACTCTCAGAGCAAGCGATGAAAAAAAAAACATGCCCTAAAAGCTAACCCAGTACAATCTCTTTAGCCTAGCTAGCTGCACACTGCATCAAGAGGACACAGTGGCTAGGCTAGGCTTAGCTAAGCTAGACCATGCTATGCTCCTGTGGGTTGTTATGGTGTCGTAAACAAGGAAAACAGAGTGTTTCATTCGGAGGTAAAATAACAGGGTTGTAAAGAGGCTTGTTAAACCGCAGCTGGACATTTTTCGACCCGCTAGAGGCCAAAATAAGGAGCCAACATGAAAAGCCAACTTCAGCCTTGGTAAAAGATTAGTTTAACTGGTTAACAGTGGCTCACTGGTTCCCTCCAGAGGCAGGAGACAAGAGGCGAGTCCGTAAATATGAAAGGAAAAGCAACAGCGCCTCCTGCAGGTCCTCAAGTCCTGCAATCTTTAGTATTGTAGTCCTACTCCTACTCCCACTGTAAATGTACGTTCTTGAAACCAAAAAAATAAAACCCAATAAAAAGTGGATGAATGTAATGGAAAAATGATCCAATCAGAATCACCGTCCCCCACTGTATCTAGGCGGATACAGCCAGGCTGACTCTCCCATTGGTTAGGCCTTCAGAAGCTGGACTGAAAGCCTTGCAGAGTAGCGACAGAGGAATCTGTGGATGGGTCCTATTGTGCGAGGAACAAACATCACTCCAGGCCTTCTGGAAGTCAGCAGCTCCAGAGCCAAAGCACGGCTAGCATAGAGCAGATGCACCTCCCACAACAGCGCCTCCCACAGGTCATAGCGCCCCGATATCTTCGTATATGCTACTTTAAATATGGAGACGTGATGGGAAGGCTAACACCCCCTTTATACACGGGCATGGTGAGTACAGCATGACAGTTTCTGTAATTGAAGAGACAGACAGACAGACAGATGGACAGACAGCCTCCACCCATGCTCCTGTTCATCATTAATACTCCTTTAATGTCAGCCACTCCTCTACACACACACACACATACACACACACACACATACACACTCCCTCAGCCAGGAGAGAGAGAGAGAGACACAGAGAGAGAGAGACACAGAGAGAGAGAGAGAGAGAGAGTGAGAGAGAGAGAGAGACCATTGCTCCAGTCATAATGACCCTCTGTGTTCAGACGTCAGCAGACTGATGGTGACCTTTCCCTCGCTCGCCACGCTGCCCAGATCACTAACCTTTACTGCCAGACTGCCAGCGTCGGCCAATCGCTCCGCGATTATCGATGTGCCAAACAGAGGGGAAAAAAAACAGCGTTTGCGAAAGCAGAGAGGGAGGTAGGGGATCGATGACTCGGGCCTGGGATGAGAATCTCTCACTGATGAGTCTGGTTGCTGACCAGCCTGTTATGACGTTGCGCTATCATGGCTAATGATGACTGAATCGACAGGCCGGTCTCATGAAACGTAAGCAAGACTAGACAGAAGCTAATGCTGTAATAGGTTCTTTTTTTTGGGGGGGGGTGGGGGGGTGGGTGGTGAGCTGTTGTTCAGACCACATGATGGAGCAAATCGGTTTAAGGGCTTGACCCTTTGAGTCGATTGATTTTTAGGTTTAGGGGTATTGATAGATATCAAAAGCAGTTAACCACAGCATATGGCATTTGCTGAGCGCTCTGGGTGTTTGAAACAGGGAGGAACGTTCAGGGCCTTTTACTCAACCCCAAAGACTCGAGACACCACTCAGACTCTTACTCCAAAGACTCTCCCAAAGATTTGAGACTTGTCCTCAAAGACTGAGAACTGAACTTGGACTCACACCTCAAAGACCTGATACTCGACCCCAAAGACTTGAGGCTTGACTAAGACGCAAAACCTAAAGACTTATGACTCAACTTGAACTCACACCTTAAAGATTTGAAACTTGTCTTTAAAAACTGAGGACTAACTTAGACTCTCCTCCAAAGACTCAAGACTAGATTGAGACTCTCCCTCAAAGACTCAAGACTCGATTCAGACACACACCCTAAAGACTCAAGACTTAGACTGAGACTCGACTCAGAGTCTCATCCCAAAGACTTGAGACTTGACTCGAACCCAGACCTTAAAGAAGTGAGACTCAGAGTTTGCACCGCAAAGACCT
This sequence comes from Salminus brasiliensis, assembly GCF_030463535.1. NCBI lineage: Eukaryota > Metazoa > Chordata > Actinopteri > Characiformes > Bryconidae > Salminus > Salminus brasiliensis. The sequence goes on from NC_132900.1 coordinate 29,877,066, forward strand.
GACATGTGACTCAAACCCAAAGACTCAAGACTTGACTCAAATTCAGACCCCAAAGATGTGAAACTCTCAACCCAAAGACTTGAGGCCACACTCAGACTCAAGACTCGACTCAGATGCACACCCTAAAGACTCAAGACTTAACTCAAAGACTGAACTGACTTGAGACTTGACTTGAACCCAGACCTTAAAGAAGTGAGACTCAGAGTCTGCACCCCAAAGACCTGATGCTTGACTCACACCCCAAAGACTTGAGACATGATTCGAACTCTCACCCCAAAGACTTCAGACTTGACTCAGAGTCTCATCCCAAAGACTTGAGACTTGACTCAAACTTAGACCTCAAAGACGTGAGACTCACCCCCAAGAATTTAAGGCACCTCTCAGACTCTCCCCCCAAAGACAATCAAGAGACTCAAGACTAGACTTGGACTCGCACCCCAAAGACTTGAGACTCAACCCAAAAGATTCAGTGCATTGTTTTAGCACAGAGTCGCAGCTCATGCTTAGGTTCTTTGACTAATTTAAGGCTTAATGTAATTATCATGGGATGCAATTTTGTGACTTTCTTCAATACACACCAGCAGTGCAATAAAGCAGTCGTAGACAGTGGAGCATGTTTTTGACATCTGTCCAAAATGTCAACTCCATAAAACCGGAGAAGAAACGCATTCCTGTCATCCCATTCTTCAGTTTTCTTGAGGTTTATGTCAGGGCCATTTCTATTGATCCATTCATCACACAACGGATTTGCTGCTCCTCCTTATATTCTGCGCTCCATGGAAGCAACATGTAAAGGCCTGAGCCTGTATGTGTGTAAGAGAGAAGAATTGTGTGGGGTATAAACTCCTGTTACCGCCTAAGTGCGAGCTGCCTGGTGACGTCACAAGCACACATGCTACAAAGCACACAGTGTCTGGAAGTACAGAGAGCAAACACCGAGTGCACACATGCACATAAGCTAGGCTATAGCGAAAAAAATGAACAGTGACGACAGACAGTTAAAGCATTTATCATGTTTTGGGGCAAGAGGTTGTGCTTGGGCTTGCCACAGTCATGCAGGCCGGCTACTTTCCCAGAAGAAGCCGGATAAAAATACGCAAGAGAATCCCTGGTGTAAGAAACATCATCTTTCACTTGCGTGTTTTCACGCTGGCAAGGCCGGTCTTAACCCTGGCCCAGATTTTGGCCTTCTGTTTTATGCATAAACAAACCATCAGCCCATCAATTTTTAGACTCCATAAACAAAACTGACACATTTAGGACCACCGACCTTAATGCAGTAAACACACCAAAGACTCCAAACTCAACATGGATTTTAGGACCAAACACTCAAGACTTAAATCAAACCCCAAAAACTCAAGAGATTTGACTTGGATTTTAACCCCAAAGATTCAGATTCAAAAGACCAGAGACTTGACTCAGACTATAACCCTAAAGACTTAATACTTAACTCAGACTATAACCCCAAAGACTTGAGACTTAATTCAGACTATAACCCAAAGTCCCGAGACTTGACTCAGACTATAACTCCAAAGACTTGAGACTTAATTCAGACTATAACCCAAAGTCCTGAGACTTGACTCAAACTGTAACCCTAAAGACTTAAGACTTGACTCAGACTATTACCCCAAAGACTTGAGACTTGAATCAGACTATAACCCAAAGTCCAGAGACTTGACTCAGACTATAACCCCAAAGACTTTAGATTTAACTTAGACTATAACCCAAAGACCAGAGACTTGACTTAGACTATTACCCCAAAGACTTGAGACTTAACTCAGACTATAACCCCAAAAACCAGAGACTTGACTCAGACTATAACCCCAAAGACCCGAGACTTAAATCAGACTATAATCCAAGGACCAGAGACTTGACTCAGACTATAACCCCAAAGACCTGAGACTTGACTCAGACTATAATCCAAAAACCAGAGACTTGACTCACACTATAACCCTAAAGACTTGAGACTTGACTCAGACTATAACCCTAAAGACTTAATACTTAACTCAGACTATTACCCCAAAGACTTGAGACTTGAATCAGACTATAACCCAAAGTCCAGAGACTTGACTCAGACTATAACCCCAAAGACTTGAGACTTGAATCAGACTATAATCCAAAGACCACAGACTTGCCGAGACTCTCAGACTTGATCTAAATCCCAGAGACCTGAGATTGGTCTTGGAATCTCACCCTGGAGACTCAAGACTCAACTCAAACTCACACACATCCCATAGGCCCGAGACTCGATTCAGACCTGAATCCCAAAGCCTTGGGAGTAGACTCACAACCCAGTACCTCGGGACTTGACCTAACCTCGAACTTTGACTGAAACCCTAGACTCTCAGACTTGATTTAAATCTCCATCCCAGAGACCTAAGATTTATCTTAGAATCGTCTCGCACCCCAGAGACTCAAGACTCAACTCAAGCAACTGATGATGGACTCGAAAGTTGGACTTAGCAAATTTGACTGACTTAAAATTGAGCCTAAAGCAAACGTGCCTCCTTAAGTGTCTCCTAATAAAGCCGAAGAACCTGAGGACCACCCTATCTCCATCCTATGTGTGAGCAACCTCAGCCTGTTAGGCCTCATGCAAGTTCCCCCACTCTGAAGCAGACAGAAAATGAAATAGAGCTTCCACTGACAGCTATTACCATGGCCACGTGACCCGCAAACAAGGCCCTCGAGGGCTTCTGGGAAGTGGAGTCCACAGCTTATGAAATAGCCTCCTGTCAGCTCAAAGGAGGCAGCTCAAACAAAACAGTAAAGCGATTCTCCCGGTGTGTATTCTTTTAATATATTCTAGCGTAATCCTGTAATGCAAACAGGCCTCAGTGCTTATTCTCCGCAGTGTCTCGCAGGATTCCGATCTACACATCAATTAGCGCGCCGTCTACGGATCCGCAGTCCTAGAAAAAAAGAAAACGGCTCCTGAAAAACAGGCATGCAGAGGAATGAAAGAAAAAGTTGAAAGATGAGCACAGAGTGTGAAAGCGTGTGCGCGAGAGTAAAGAGGCGGAGAGGGAGAGCGAGAGCGAGCGAGCGAGGGAGGGAGTCTAATATCACATCTAGGTTGGGGTAATGGAGTGGGATCCCACATGTTGGTGGAGGGCTTTTATCCACAGTGTTGTCTGACAGTGCATCTGGCGCTGGGCACAAATCATTAGAGGCTCTGTGTAATGACAGCCACCAAGCAACTGAGAGTGCGGTGGATGCGGTCGTGCCCTAGCTAACTACTCCCCAGCTCAGTCTCCCTCTGTCTGGCACATACACACACACACACACACCGACAAACACATGCTGACTTCTTGTGTTCTTTGGATGGCTCAACTTCTTCTGCGCTACGTTCGCTAATTAGCTAGTCCGATCCATTTTGGTGTCTTCTTAGCTTTTCTCCTTCTCTTGTGTACAACCAAATACAGCTTAAGCCCAATGTTCATGATCTAATCTGTGGCAGTTGACCTTCTAACATCATCTACCATGGGTGTAGCCTTTCTTTCTTCCATTACTACGCTAAAGAAATGGTTGCGCTAGCTTCAGATGCTCATTGGACGATCCTGTTTCCCACCGGCGACAAGTCACAATCATCCACAGGTGTTTGGGTTCAAGCATGGAAGATATGCTTCACTGGATATTGAGAAGAGCTACACAACATGGACAAAAGTATTGGGACACCTATATGTTACAACTACAGGAGCTTTTACGACACCCATTCTAGACCTATAGGCATTAATAAGGAGCTGGTCCCCCTTTGCTCTAAGCTCACCAGCAGCAGCAGCAGGTCTGGAGCTCTGCAGTTACTGAGTCAGTTGGAGGCTTTTCTGCACTCTGCTCTGAGCTCAGCACTCGGCCCTGACCCCGCTCTGTAACTTTACGTGGTCTGACAGACACTCGGTGGCTGAGCTGCTCTCTGTGTTCCAAAGCTTCTGAACAAATGGGCAAGGATAATGATCTGAGCTACTTCGACAAGGGTCAAGCCGGACTGTGATGGCTAGACGTCTCCAAAACTTCAGGCAGGTCTTGAGAGGTGCTCCCGGTATGCAGTGGTCAGTAGCTACCAAAAGCGCTCGATTCAGACCTGAATCCCAAAGCCTTGGGACTAGACTCACACCCCAGTATCTCGGGACTTGACCTGAACTCAGAGGACGTGGCCTGGATCTGCGGTTAACATACAGCTGCCAGATACCACAGGAGGCCTTGTGGAGTCCAAATTTTTACGATGAAACAAATGCACCTCATTTATATTTACATTTATGCCATTTAGCAGACGCTCTTATCCAGAGCGACTTACAAGGTTGCTCCTATTACAGAATTGGGCCAATGTAGTGTTAGGAGTCTGGCCCATAGACTCGTATTGGTGTAGCACAGCATAGTCACCCAGACCGGGAATCGAACCCCAGTCTCCCACAAGGTGTGATAGCTCAGTGGCAGGTAGTGGTGTTATCTGTTGCGCCACACCAACCACTCCTCAACCACAACCTCCAGTCCACACTTACACCTTTAAGTACACACACACATACACACATGTGCACAGACTCACAAACACACATAGCAAGGCGAGCAATCAACATTCCTGCAGTGGATGCCCTAGAGTGAGGCAGGCGTTGACAGATCTGTCAGCGTGTCGACCCAGCTGGGTGACGCAAGGTCATGTCCCGACCAAAACCTGCTGTAGATAGGCATGCCAGCAATGTCCACTTCACAGCAAAACCCCACGCCCTATTAAAACATAGCACGGGTCCGCTGACAGTCCCTCTCTCGCTCCAACATACCCTCGGCTCTCTCTTCACCAGGAACCGACACATTATCAGTCTAAACCCCCGACGGACGCCTACACAGTTCAGCTGTGAAATCTCGCCTTCTCACTCTTCCCTTTCTTCTCCTCGCTCTACAGGTCCCCAGGATAGCGTGGTCTCGGGGCACCACACAGTGTAAAACAAGCGGGGGGGATGAATTTCACTTTTCACACGTATTGGAGGGTAACAACTCATTTCACACACATCGTGGGCTACCTCCCCTGACTCCCTGGTCCAGTGCATCAGATCCAGGCTGAGACTCGCCGCCTTCACAGCTGCTGGGTGTCAAGGTCATGCTTTTGTTATTGCTGTAGGTAAAAAGGCTCTAAAATATGAAACTGAGAGGTCGGCACATAGAACTGATGAACTGTGAACCTCAAGCAGTCCTGTTCCTCCTTCAGAAGAACCAAACCAGAGCTGGAAAACAGGCCGATTCCAAAACCTCAAAACTGTTACATCACAGTCTTAACTCGTTATGTTTACACCCCTGAAATGTACAAAAAATCCCGCCCACAAGAGAGAAAGCCCTACAGAAGGGAAAGCATAAGCTAATTTCTAACTGAAAAGCCTCGAGTAAGATAAACCCAGGGAAGTGAGTGGGGGGGGGGGGGGGGGGCAAGGCTAAAAGCTAACCGGCTACAATTTCTTCAGCTTGCTAAAAGCTCATGGCACTGAGAGGACACAACAAGAGGACAGCAGCGCTATCCGGTAAGACTCAGACATAATTACAGTGGTTTTGTTAAAGTGTTAACACTGTGCTATACTTTGTGGATCCTGTGAGCCGTTGCGGTGCCATAAACCAGCCAAATGTTCCAAATGTTTGTGGACACTCCTCCTAATAAATGCATTTAGCTACTTTAGGTGGCACCTGTTGCTGACACAGGTGTGCAAATGCACACACTCACACACACAGCTTGTCTAGTCCCTGTACAGAGTATAAAGAATAAGACTCTATGGAGCAGATAGTAAACATGAACCTACTGGCACCATGACCATTTCCTGGGCGTGGGCTAAAGGGGTATAAAGCCCCCCAGCATTGAGCTATGGAGCAGTGGAACTACATGTGCTCTCTGAAATGATGGTTGGTGCTCCATCCAATACTTTTTGAATGAGCTGTGGAGTTGATGATCACCATCCTGACCTCACTAACACTCTTGTCATCAATCAAATCTTCACAGTAATGCTCCTTCTCCAAAATCTAGCAGAAAGCCGTCTTCCCTGGACCGTACAGACAGTTAAGCAGGATCAACTCTTTGCCTAATTTGTTAGATTTTGGAAAAAACGATGAATGAGCCGGTGTCCCAATACTTTTGTCCTTTGAATGGAGCTAATTTCGAGCATTTCAGGCATTGACGCTTCTGAAACACATTGGACGGCAGGCTGTGAAGGCCAGAATCAAGTAAGCTAAGCTAATCAGGGTCTGAAAGAGTTTGCTAGTGAAGCTAAAACCGCATTTAAGCGAGTGAAGAAATCCAAGGTCACACAGATCTTTCAGCACATCATAGGAAGAAGATGAGTGCGCTCGTCCTCAGGGAATGTCACAGCGTGAGCGACGAGCATCTCATTAGACTGATCAGATTAACGTAACCCCGGGCTTAGCCGCTACAGTAGACGTGCGGGTCAGCACAAAACAATCGCGAGAGCCTGCCGATGATAAATACGCACCTGCTGACTTTAGGCCCGCAGTGAGGACGTGGCATAGCTCCAGACTCTTGATGCTGCATGTCTTTACACATACGAGACCCACAGGACAGCGGCTAATTACTCAGATGGACGAGAGTTCATTAATCAGTACGACAAAGGACGCTCCGACACCCTCCATCTGCCACGAGGCTGCCAGAGGCCGGTTCGTGAGGAAGCCTAATAAGACGTAGACCGGGCAGAACCTCAATAGCCAAGCCACAGGAGGGGGAGAGCGCTGATAGAGGACATAAGGGCAGAAAAGGAAGTATCCCAAATCACGAGAAATAAAAAGAGTCATGGCTGCCTCAGGAATTCGTGTTTACATATTTTGACCAACGACAAAAGGGACCCTTATAATTTACAATTTCACATTTTGTATTTCTACAATCACACACTGTGGCTGCATCCCAATTCGGGGACCTGCATCCTCAGGAGGAAGTGGTATACTAAAGGCCGAACTGCAATGAGGCGGTCTGCTCTACGCCTCATGCAACACGCTTTCTGCCATTACCGTGGCGTCACGAAGTGCCACTCCTGCCACCTAGCAACATTGACGGCTGTAGTTGCCATGCAATGAATCTTGGGATATGATGTCTGGCCTTGAAAATCAAGGTAGCCTGGTCGCACCACTGCGACATAATTAAATTGGGACACTGCTTATATGTCCAAATGTTTTTGGACACCCTTTCTAATGGGTGCATTCGGCTACTTTAAGTTAGGCACTCACTGCTGATCAACACATACCTATTGGCACCATGTTTAATGCCAGGCGTGGGCTAGTACAAGGGTATACCGCCCCCCAGCATTGAGCCGTAGAGCAGTGCAACTCTTTTTGCTAAATGCAATCAAATCCTCACAGCTATGCTCCTCCAAAATGTACTAGAAAGCCTTCTTCCCTGGACAGTACAGACAGTTGAATGAGCAGGTGTCCCAATACTTTTGTCCATGTAGTGTATTTATTTCAGTGTTCTGTGAAGCTCGCCAGTGTACCAACAGCCGCTAGGAAGGAGCGCATTTTGTGGGCGGAGCCTGGCTAGATCAGTCGTCTGAAGATCTAAAGCTCCACAATGACCAAGGAAAAAAGCAATGCCGGCTAAGTGCTAGCTAATAACCCCTACACACACACACACACATAAACACACATACTCACAAAAAACAAACACACACACACATCCTATCTTGTTATGCTAATGCTAATCGCTAACAGAAAGGCTTGTGGTTCCCCACTTCAACCCTCTCTACTGACTGAGGAGGAGCAGGCAGGAGAAACTGTGGCGCCATTAAAAACGGGCAGAAGGAAGGGAGGGGGTCTCGACAGCTTTCAGCCATAATTATTTTCCTCATAACGTTCATCCCGGGTTAAATTGAAAAGTCCTGAATAGCATCAGGGAATTAAAATCTTTTAAATCAACCCCTCTCCTGCCCCCCCTCCCCCCCCCCCCTCTTCTCCCTGTATGATTGCTCAATAGCCGGGCCTAATTTCTTTTCATCTTCTTCTCTACTATCTCTCTACCTCTCCATCCATCTCTCATCGCTCTATCTCTGGCCAGACTCGGCTCTGTCCTCCTTTTCTATTCTTAGGCTATTATCTTGAGGAAAGCTCTCGGTGTAACGCACCATTCCGCTCCCTCCCTTCATTCCCGATTTGCTTTAGATTTGCAACGGCCGGCTAAAGAACTGAGGACCTCTTGTCTCATTAAGGACGGAAGAAGGAGAAGAATGCAGAAAGGGCCTGCTTGTGCAGCGAGACAAAGGGTCACGCTGATGAAAGAAAGGCGCTGATTGTCTCCAGGAGTGGAGGCTGCCGTGTCACCGCGCGTGTGAGGAGACGGTCAGGGGAACCTTGCGCAAAACAGCCACGTCCATCCATGGCGTGTAAGGCGTCTCCAAACTTCACAGGCACAAACCTGGGATTTTCAAACACATAGTGGACACGGAAATGCATCCTCTGCACTCTTTAGGAGTTCCTTGGCTTGTTCACTAGCTGGCCAGCAGGGGGCTTACATGAGTGGAACATGGGCTAGGTGGGTTTCAGGTGGGTTCCGGGTGGGCATGGGTTCTGAGCAGGTTCGTACATACGTTGTTACTGGGACCCCGTCATTACAGCCCACTTTAACCTCACATATCCCCCTGCACAACCCAGACGAGGCCCGTGTTTAACCCCTCCCGGTCCCATCGCTGACCCCAGTGGGCATCCATATGTGAGGCCAACAGGGAACCCAAGGACAAAACGTTCTGGTTCCTAGTTAAGCTACCCACACAGGCCCCATATGGGCATGTTTTTGTCCTCGGGTTCCAATTTGGCCCCACATATGGATGCCCATCAGAGTCAGTGATGGGACCAGGAGGGGTTAAACATGGGTCCCATCTTTGATGTACACTGCATATGGGGCCTAGATGGGACCCATGTGAGATTAAGATGGGATATAACCATGGGGTCCATTTGGGAAGCCCAACTGGGTTCCAGTAAAAACACATGTACAAACCCACTCAGAGCCCATGCCCACCTGGAACCCACCTATCCCATGTTCCACCCATGTGAGGGCCCACATGTGCATGTTGGCTGGGCTGCTTCTTCATAATTCTGCATAATTTGGTGATATAGTAATGGTGCATTGTGTAGACACTTGCTGGATCTACTTTCTTTACAGTGGTGGTAATAGGAACCAGGGGTCCCAGGGAGATGTCTAAATATAGCCATTGTAAAACCACCATACATGTCTTCTGAGCTTCACATGGTTTTAATGCAGTATTTATACATTGACATGCTCATACTAGTGAAAAAGTGGTGTAGCTTTCTTTCGGGACTATTTTTCCTAACAACGCCCCTCCGCCTTGAAAATACATTTCATAAAAAAAATATTTTTATATTAAAATGTTATTAAAAATGATCATAAAGCAATGTTTTAGGCATCAGGCAAAACATTGAGTATTATATTGTTAGTATTAAATCTAATGGTTAGCTTTTCGAGGCGGGAAACTTTGGTCCAGTTCCTTTCGCCACCATCATTAACCATTGTTGGCTTGTGTTTCACATCTTAACTGGTCTAATTCAACTTCATTTTAACCATATAAGTACTGTATATCATTAACTCATGGAACCCTAGTTTATTATTCAGCTATTATGAATTATTTAGTAACTATTTGGTTCAGCATATTGTGTGGAGCCCCACAGGGTTCAATTTTAGGGCCTATAAAACTGTTGTTAATTAGGACAGCAATGTAGTTGACAAAGTGTGGGCTTGTGGGACTGTTCTGCTGTTATTGTGCTTGGATTTTCACTTTCTAATCATTTGTCATAATTGTCAAGCTGTGTGTGTGTGTGTGTGTGAGTGTGTGTGAGTGTGTGTGAGAGAGCGAGAGAGGGAGGAAGAGTGTGTACAGTAAATGCACAGCCGGCTCCGCTGCAGTGTGACAGAGTGAGCTGACCGTAGCCTGACCTATGCTTGAGCATGTGTGCCTGTGCTTTTCGACGCTTGTGGATGTGTGTGTGTCAGTGTGTGTGTGTGTGTGTGTGTGTGTGTGTATGCTAGTGTCAGGCCATGTCATCAGCCTCGCAGCTCAAAGAGATGGCTCTGTTTGTTTAAAGAGCCTGGCAGCAACCCTCAAACAAAGCCTCACACAAAACACACAGAATCTCCACTGGTTTAACACCTACATGGCTGAAGTTCCACAAAAGCTTCTCAGGCCGTCAGTATTTCCAACTTCTCAGTAGACATGGTATGTGGAATACAGTCCCCCACTACCCTACTGGAACAGTACTCTGCAAAAGCCATGCTTCATTTAATATGACCTCCAGTCAAAACCACCATTGGGCCATTGGGGCCTTGGTGGTGATGGGAACCAGGGGTCACCATGTCCACAGCACAGGCATAGCCAGTTTATTATTTACTATCTAAAAACCACCAGTGAACCTTCTTGCAACCTCTGAGGTTTATATGTAATGCTTATGATGATACAATAGTGGAAAATCTGAAACAGTAAGTTTCCTTGGGGACTATTTTGCCTCGACACCTCGTTTTGGCCACCTCTACATTAGTAATCAATTTAAGGCCCAAAGCTGATCTCAAAATTATCATAAAATGACATCTAAGACATCAGGCAGCATATTTGCAATCAATTATTGTAATTCGTGCAACAATAAGCATTTTTTGGTGTTCCAAACCTGGCTAGGGCGTCCCCTAGTGGTTCACTAGGGTGCCCCATCCACAACTCCGCCTTTACGTAATTATTTCCCCTTTATTATCACAACCTTCTTAACGCTGACCCTTCTTCTAGTCACCTCAGCAAAGTACGAAGCAGAAAAGCCTCTGAAGCCTAGCCCACCCCTCACTAAGCTCCGCCCCGCACGCTCATCATCGACCCCCCTCAATGTGCACTATTCAAATGTGCTGAGAGAGTGGAAGACCCCCTGATACTGATGGAGGATCTACACTATACGAGACGTCCGATTCCATTCACCACCACTGTAACCTTGACTCAGTACGCTTCTCTTAAAGCAACGGTACGCAAACATTTTGCTTCTATCGTTGCCGTATAACTCGAGTCGTATGTGTCAAATTCTGTAGCGCCTCAGTCTACATGCTTCTCTACCTTCTTTGTAGTGACGGTTCTGCAGGTCTCAGCTTGTCCAGAAATGCATGTTTAAAGTGTTTCCTTTAGCGGTGGCTCCAAGACTGTAGGGGGAGCGCATGAGCAAAATAATAATAATAATAATAATTTTACATATTGCTGCTTTAAAGCACATATTTGACATCCAACCACTCTGCTAAGTTATGCAAGAATTTTGGTAGGAAGTTATTAATCAAGTTATTCAACAAAAGTATTAGGACACCTGTTCATTCATCCTTTCTTTCTAAATCAATGTTATTAAAAGGAGTTTCTCCTGTTTCTGCTGTCCAGGGAAGACGGCTTTCTACTAGATTTTGGAGGACCATTGCTGCAAGGACTTGATTGCCTTGGTCAGGATGATCACCACCCCACCTCATCATCTCCAATTCACCAGCTCACCCCAAAAGTATTGGATAGGGCACCCCCACCATCATTCCAGAGAACACAGTTGTTCCACTGTTCCCTAGAGCCCTCTAACCCATGCCTGGCATTAAAGCAACGGTATGCAAAAATGTTGCTTCTGTCGTTGCCATATAACTCAAGTCGTATGTGTCAAATTTTGTAGCGCCTCTGTCTACATGCCTCTCTACCTTCTTTATAGTGACGGTTCTGCAAGACTCAGCTTGTCCAGAAATGCATGTTTAAAGTGTTTCCTTTAGAGGTGGTTTTTACATATTGCTGCTTTAAAGCACATATTTGACACCAACAATTTTGGCAAGAAGTTATTAATCGCTTATGAGAATTTTAAACCAGTTATAGACCCTTTATAAGGGTAGTCTAAGGTCAAAAACCCTTTATAAAGGTTAGTATCGTCGCTTCTGCTATAAAGTTATCAGTTGTTTTTTGGTATGAATGCAACAATATGCAATTTATTGTAATACGCCTTTCACCTGTCTGCCTGGCTTACATGTTAGACAGCCAGCTTACATGGTAGAGAAGTCTGTTAAACCTAGGCTTAGCAACAGGCATCACTTGCCAGCTAATAGCTGTAGGCTATTCCTAAAGGCTGCCACACGAGTCAGATATTTTATTCATTGTGCAAATGGGTTCGACTGCTGTTCCAGTCAAGATGTTTTCATACGCTGCTGTCTTCAACACTGCCATGAACAGAATCCGCCCGCTGCACTTACCTCCAAGCTAGTGTGAGAGCAATTTCACACAGACGAGCTAAAACTGTACTGATGTCCCGCGTTCACAAGGCCTACATATGCCATTCATAAGCCATCTTTAATTCCAATTCCAAGCGCCAGTCGTCACAATGTGACGCTAAAACCAGCGCACACAGACTTCAATATGTCGACAAAAGTATTGGGACACCTGCTCATTCATCTTTTCTTTCTAAATCAAGGGAATTAAAAGGAGTTTGTCCTGTCTCTGCTGTCCAGGGAAGACAGCTTTCTTGGATAGGGCACCACCACCATCATTCTAGAGAACACAGTTCTTCCACTGTTCCTTAGACCCCTCTAGCCCATGCCTGGCTGCATTCAGTTTATCTGCTCCAGAGAGTCCTATTCTATTGGCAGGACCTCTCTACAGGGCCTAGAGAAGCTGTATGTGTGTGTATGTGCAATGGGTGCAACTGAAAGGAACAGAACCTCATTACAAACATAACAGTAGAACCAAGAAGGTGTTTCCCTTCGTAATTTTTGGGAGTGAAATTTATAAATTGATATATTTTTTTATGACAGCGACAATATCCGTTATTTCCCCTCTGTCAGGCTGCTCAGGAAGATCAGTGGAATGCCGTAATGGTGGAGATTCCGATCATTAGTCAGAAGGAAATAGTGGAGGAATCCAGACAGGCTGCTAGCTTCTATCCTGAACAACATCTGGATGGAGAGAGAGAGAGAGAGAGAGAGAGAGAGAGAGAGAGATACAGCACTGTCTATGAGCGAAATGAGCAGTCATGGGTCTCTCAGTTCCCCTTCAGACTTCACTGCTCGCTCAGCCAGCTCACAATTTGTTACCAGAGAGAGACGGAGAGACAGAGAGATAGAGAGACAGAGAGATAGAGACAGAGAGATAGAGAGATAGAGACAGACAGATGGGGAGACAAAAAGAAGGAAAGATAAAGACATGGAGAGATGGAGAAATGGAGAGACAGAGAGACAAAAAGATGGAGAGAGAGAGAGATGGAGAAATTGAGAGACAGAAAGGTGAAGAGATGGAGAAATGCAAAAGTGGACAGAGGAAGAGAGAGAGATGGAGAGACAGAGAAATGGGAAGACAGAGAGAAGGACAGATGGTGAGACAGGAAGATGGACAGACGGAGAGACAAAGAGATGAAGAGACAGAAAGATGGAGAGATGAGAAATGGAGAGACAGAAAAATGGAGAGATGGAGATACAGTGAGGTGAAGTGACAGAGCAGTGGAGATATGAGAGGTGGAGAGACAGAGAGACAGAGAGATGGAGAGATGAAGAGATGAAGAGACAAAGAGATGAGAGATGGAGAGATAAAGAGACAGAGAGACAGAGAGATGGAGAGATGAGAGATGGAGAGACAGAGAGATGGAGAGATGAGAGATGGAGAGACAGAGAGATGGAGAGATGAGAGATGGAGAGACAGAGAGACAGAGAGAAGGAGAGATGAAGAGATGAAGAGACAGAGAGATGGAGAGATGAATAGATAAAAAGATAGAGAGGTGGAGAGATGAGAGATGGAGAGACAGAGATGTGGAAAGATGAGAGATGGAGAGACAGAGAGATGGAGAGATGAGAGATGGAGAGACAGAGAGACAGAGAGACAGAGAGAAGGAGAGATGAAGAGATGAAGAGACAGAGAGATGGAGAGATGAATAGATGAAAAGATAGAGAGATGGAGAGATGAGAGATGGAGAGACAGAGAGATGGAGAGATAAGAGATAAGGAGACAGGGAGACAGAGAGACAGAGAGAAGGAGAGATGAAGAGATGAAGAGACAGAGAGATGGAGAGATGAATAGATGAAAAGATAGAGAGGTGGAGAGATGAGAGATGGAGAGACAGAGAGGTGGAAAGATGAGAGATGGAGAGACATAGAGATGGAGAGACAGAGAGGTGAAGAGACAGAGAGATGGAGAGA